>NC_135867.1:30192108-30207108 GCF_031162955.1 Sander vitreus
ATGAATCTTGGAGAAGAGCTGCAGCTGTGAGGCTGTGCAGTGTTGATTTGGCCACGCCCCTTGACCTACTTTCCTCTGAACACACCTCCAGCACTCCAGGTGGAAAAACACAGAGACACACAAACAAACGGAACAAAAACACCCAAAACAGGGCGGAGAGAGAGCTGCCCATAACAGGTATGAATAAAAATGAAAAACATAAGTCACAGTAAAATTAAACAAGGAATGAGAAAACAGGAAAAGTTACTTACACACAATGCCGTCATTGTCAACATCATGTAAATCTGGACTTGCAGACATAGCTCCGAGCAAATAGGTCACGGTCCGGCCTCGTTATGAGGCGAGGTTAGTCTGTGAAAACAAAATGTACAGTTAAGATCGGTCTATTAACGTATCTATTTCCTTATACAGCAGAATGAAAGAATATTCTTTAAATCTTACCCTTGCTCCGGTTCGTAGCGCCAACAATTTGTCTCCGAATTGTGAAGACGGCGTAGCCTACTGCTTCCTGTAGATTACAAGACCAAAAAATACACTTTTATAAAGCAACTTACACTGGTCCCGCTTATTAGCACTGCCTAATAATGAATCGCGCTGAAAGCAGCCACACAGCTCTATGCTGCTCGCGTACACTTGCGTGCATGGTGGGGTTTAAAACATTACTGTAAATGAAGTTAATACCTTTTAGAAAAAAATGTCACCTGGGTTAAAAACTCCCCCTGCTGCTACCCTGATTTGCATTTGTATAGCTCACAGCATTTTCATTTACATGTTAAAGCCTCCCTAGAATTAGGGGAGGGGGGGGTCATGGGGGGAAGACTGCCAAGCAAGGCCCACGTCAATTTCCAACAATTAACCGCAGTTTTCGGTGTTGCATGTAAATTGCCGTTTACAGTCGTAAACCTGAACTTCTTGCAAATTAATTATTTAAAAATCATACAATGTGATTTTCTGGATTTTTGTTTTAGATTCCGTCACTCACAGTTGAAGAGTACCTATGATAAAAAATTACAGACTTCTACATGCTTGGTAAGTGGGAAAACCTGCAAAATCGGCAGTGTATCAAATACTCTCCCCACTGTATGCGAATCCCACAGCCATAGTCTCAACCAATGGCCTGCATTCACAGCCATTCCCCGTCGCTCGGGGCTCACGACAGGGATGCCCGCTATCTCCCATGCTATTTGCGATCTCTCTTGAACCGTTAGCCCAGGCCATAAGACAAAATAAAATATGTAATGTCCATATTAAATCCAATAGCAACTCAATATCATTATTTGCAGATGATGTTTTGCTGTACATCTCTGACCTTGAGCACTCCGTCCCAAAAATTCTTAAGATCTTTAACGAATTTGGCTCAATCTCTGGCTATAAAATCAACTAGAATAAATCTAATCTTCTTCTGCTGAACAATGGACAGGTGACATCAGCTATTAGTGATACAATACTAACCCAAAGCAAAATTACATATTTCGGCATCACCATTCACGCATCGCTACAGCGAGTTGTCCAGGACAACTATGAAACTATACTAAGTAGTGTTCACAGAGATCTGGCCAATTGGTCTGTGCTGCCGGCATCGCTCCGGTCCAGGATTGCTGTCGTTAAAATTAACATAGTTCCTCGTGTACAAAGTACAATGATCCCCTTACCCCCACCAATAAATTTCTGGAAGAAACTTGATACCGTAATTCGGCAGTATATTTGGAATAATAAACAACCTAGGCTAAATACTCTACCCTGCAACGTACCATAAACACGGGAGGCCTGGCCCTCCTCAACCTTAAAGTGTATCACAGAGCCTTTCAGCTACGGGCCCTCAGAGTGTGGATGGACCCCTCATCTACAGTCCCATGGAGAGAAATAGAGCAAAACCTCACTGGAAGTCTAAGACTGCAAGACCTTGCCTTTACAGGTGTGTGTTTATCTACAGGTCTATGGCCCTATTATAACACATTGACCAACTTTAAACAGGTTGAGAAGCAACTATGCTACAACAATAAGTGGCATTTGAACACCCCAGTTTGGCACAACATACACTTAATGTCTGGTAACAAACTTTTTGTTTATAACCAGTGGAATGACAGAGGTATTTATACTCTAGACCAGCTATTCAATGAAGAAGGTATGTTAAGTTTTGAAGCCCTGAGAGCTAGCTTTGAGGTCCCTATGACATCCTTCTTCCTTTATCTTCGCTTAAGATCAGCCCTAAAATGTTATGGAGTACCACGGGGAAACAGTCTTGAGATGCACCCAATCATTAAATGGCTTGTTGATTCTCCTGTGAGAGGATTAGTGTCCAGGATTTATGCTAAACTGATGCAAGTATCTGTAGGAGAACTCCCAATATTAAAGAAATGGGAGCGAGAGCTGAGCCCGGAGGGGAGACAGTATGGGACATCATTTCCCACTGTTCTAAGAACCCAAATTACCAGCAGATCCACTTCAACATATGCCATAGGACATATTGGACTCCTCCGAAAAGATGAGTCTCTAAAGCCATTCCTACTCCCTATTGCACGTTCTGTCAACCTGAACAAACTGGAACTTTCCTGCACATGGTCTGGGAGTGTGAACAGGTATATGAGTTTTGGAATAAAACAACATCAATAATATCTGATGTGATAGGATGTCGTATTCCTACTGCCCCAATTGTTCAGATAGCTCAGCACCCCCCCCCCCCCCCCCCACTCGCTTTGTATAAAACATTGGGTATTTTCTGGACATAGTTATGCTTGAGCTCTCTACAGCAAGGATTAACAAAGCCAAATCATTGACTATAGACCTATGGAAAAACGCAGCAGAACAAGTATCAGTCCTAATGACCTCAGCATCACAAGAAGTAGAGGAGAGCGACTAGGCAAGGTGTGATTCCTGTTTCTGTTTTTTGTTTGTTTTTCTTTCCTCGAGACCGCAGAGGGTGGGGGGTGGGAGAAGGTTGTTGTTCTTATTCAATTGTGTTTGTCTGTTCTATATGTTCAAAAATATAAAAAAAAAAAAAAAAAAAAATTGATCTTAAAAAAAAAAGAGTAGGTCTAGACCACACTCTTATCATTTACAAAGACCCAACAATTTCCCACAAGCAAGCATTTGGTGCGACAATGGTGAGGAAAAACTTCCTTTTAGGCAGAAACCCTTGGTGGGCCATCATCTGCCGCTGCTGGTTGGGACACAGAGATACAGATACAGAAATATGATTCATAACAATTATAGCAGTTGGTATGATGCACTGTGGCACTTATAGTAACAATAAAGATAATAGAACAAAAGCAGTTCTTGTTTTCATATTTCATGTCTTTTGTATGCTGATTTATTAAAAATTAAAAATAATCTAGTTTGTTTTTATTTTATTATTGACTCACTCAATTTTTTAAATTCATCCTTTTCCTTCTTTTGCATGTAAAAGGACCCCACCAACGGCTACTACAGTGTCAACACCTTCAACGAGCACCATGCCACCCCCACCATGTCCCTGGCCCCCAGCCAGACTCTCGACCATGTAGTTCCAAGCCCACCCACTGGCTCTCTGACCATGGGGAAGCAGCGAGTGCCCACCGGCATGTCTTTCACCACCATCTACAGCACGCTGGGTGCTGGCCCCCACCGCCTGTACGACTACAGCCAGCGCCTGGTCCTGGCAATGGGCAGCAGCTCCATGGAGCTGTGCGAGCAGGAGTTTCAGCGGAGCTCCCTCAGCGACTCCAGCTCTGTCATCGACACACAGTGTGACAGCAGCGTCAGCAGCTACAGCAAGCACGACGCCTACGTGCAGTTTGACAAGGACAGCAAGACCTCATCCTCCTCCCAGTCCTCTCACAACTCTGAGCTCAGCAGGCCTCTGCACAAACGCATGCAGACCCACGTCTAACATCTCCGGGGGGGGTGTGGGGGTGTTCCAAAGAGCCATTTTACCTTTACTCAGATGAAATGTGTGTTTTTAGTGCTTGATTGGTATTCCAACAGAGAGACATAACATGATTGATGAAACTGCTAGAATCAAAGTGTGTCTTCTTAATCATGAGCCAACTTCAAAAAAATCATGACAATCATTTGTCTGCTTCCTCTGCTCATAAAACAACAAACAGTAGTTTGCTGCTGTCCCCATTTTTTCTTACTTGGCAGACTGCCATTGGGGCCACAGTCATGAGTAGTTACAGAGAGAATATTAGACAATGTTTTTTCATTAATAAAAAAAAAAAAAAAAAGGTGTGAGCCCAGCTGTTCCTCTGCTGAGCACTGAGGGGATTGAGCAGATTGGATTGAAAGCAGAGCATATGTGAGCAGGGATATCACTAATTTTCTGTACATCAGTTACCACAACACCCTGGCGACAGTTTTAGCTAGCTGCATTTTTTGGATAATGTGCTGTACATTGTTTTGGCTCTTTAATGGCTTTTATTTGTTGGACATCGTTTCCCTCCTGAAAGGACCTTATGATGTTTAAAGTGTAATGCAAGGGTCTTGAGATCTGTATTTTTCCCATTTAATGTGAGCGACTTTCAGCTTCTGTGTATGCTGTATCTCTGGGAAGCACTTTCTCGCTGCCAGAGCAGGTTTGTCACTTTCATATTTGTCTGATATTGTGTTGTTTTCTAATTCTTGTAATTCTTGCTGTCTGACATTTCTGATTTTCTGGGGACTGTGATGCCCACCGTTTTAAGTGAGCCAAGAGACCAAATACTATCATTAGTTTGAAGTCTGACAATTAGACTGCTGCACTCAAGAACAATGACTTAAAGGATGAGCAAACACATGTACTGCCACAAATATCAGTTTGAGTACTTCTATGAGGAATGAGCCATCAGTCAAAGCAGCCACTCTATAGAACCACGGTGCAGCAAGCGTTTAGGATCCATCAGCCGTTACAAATGATGGACTACTCCAGTGTGACACAGCTGAGGAACACAAATAATAAGGTTAAATATTGTCATATTTGTGATAGGAATGGGGATGGAGGGAAGAAAGCACAACATGTTACATTGCATAATGTTCTCTTGATGAAAATAACTAAATAGCATGGGTTGATGTACTGTCATAACTAAGCACTTACACAAATATATGGCTCACTCTACCTGTGTTTTGAAATGAATCTCATCATGTTCAGCAATCCTACCTTACCTTCTGGGATTTCTGTTGTGAGTATACATTACTGTACAGAAAGAAAGATTTTGTGCCAACATTGTGTTTTGATTAAAGAAAACTACAATATACCTCAATGCTACTTGACTGGAGGTATTTTTTCTCTCTGTGGTCTGAAACCATGTTTCTGGGGTCCCAATTAGTCTGCCTGAAAGACAAACCTACACATTTGAAATAATATCTGTGTTTGTTGAAGTAGGGAGTGGGCAGGGCTGTACGCAGGGGTTTAGAAATACAGAGGGCCAAAGACTGGGGTGGCAATGATAACTAAAGCTTTAAAACCAATGTCAGTGGGCAGTAGCATGATCTGTCAAGCTGTAATACATGAGAATTAGGTTAAATGTTGCAATGAATGATCCATCTCTCTTAACATTACATTCTTTCTGTCCGTGTCTGTCTCCGTCCTCTACTCTTTGTTCTCTCTCACCCTCTGTATTCACTGCCTGTCCCTTTCTCTGACTCCAAGCATGTCTTTTTGTATGTGCTGAACAGCACAGGGTCATCATGCTAATCCTATCCTTCCTCTCTCATTCTTTTTCTCCCAGTCTCCTAATCTTGTACTGCATCACTTGCATTCCCTAAGCCAAGCTTTGATTGACAGTCTTTTCATTTTCCTCGGTCTCAGTGAAGAAAGTAAACACAGGGTCAATCAGTATAAGGTAAATGTAACTGTCCTCAGCTTGAAATGTGCCTGTCACAATGTCCCCATGTTTGTGCGGCTGCTTTCCCTGCAGGTCAACAGGCGGGCATGGCAGAGGGTCAGCTGGTGGGCGAGGCAGAGGGTCAGCAGGTGGGTGAGTCGGAGGGTCAGCAGGTGGGCATAGCAGAGGGTCAGCAGGTGGGTGTGGCAGAGGGTCAGCAGGTGGGCGAGGCAGAGGGTCAGCAGGTGGGCAGGGCTGAGGGTCAGCAGGTGGGTGAGTCGGAGGGTCAGCAGGTGGGCATAGCAGAGGGTCAGCAGGTGGGTGTGGCAGAGGGTCAGCAGTTGGGTGAGGCAGAGGGTCAGCAGGTGGGCGAGGCTGAGGGTCAGCAGGTGGTCGGGGCTGAGGGTCAGCAGTTGGGCATAGCAGAGGGTCAGCAGGTGGGTGTGGCAGAGTGTCAGCAGGTGGGCGGGGCTGAGGGTCAGCAGGTGGGCGGGGCAGAGTGTCAGCAGGTGGGCGTGGCAGAGGCCCGTCAGTGGAGTGGCAGATCCTGGCTTCACTAGTAACCCTAGTGAGGTGGTTCGGGCATCTGGTAAGGATGCCCCCTGGGCGCCTCCCTAGGGAGGTGTTCCAGGCACGTCCAGCTGGGAGGAGGCCTCGGGGAGACCCAGGACTAGGTGGAGGGATTATATCTCTAACCTGGCCTGGGAACGCCTCGGGATCCCCCAGTCGGAGCTGGTTAATGTGGCCCGGGAAAGGGAAGTTTGGGGTCCCCTGCTGGAGCTGCTACCCCCGCGACCCGACCCCGGATAAGCGGATGAAGATGGATGGATGGATGGACTAGTAACCCTGGCAGTAGCTGGCTCTGTGGGCCAGGGAACCTTTAAAAGCCAGTTCGGTTCGGTTCAGTTGTGCCCCCTCCTCTCTGACACATCATCCTGGCCTTAGTTGGTGTTTGGTTTGTTTTGCTGCACCATACAACACTGCACATACATTCTTTCACTCATGCACCCACCCATACTACAGAACGATCACGGACCCCACTGTTAGTTTGTTTTTTACTTTATATAAGTATAAGGCTTTAAAGTGGTACATGCACCCCTCTCTTTTTGTTACATGCTTGGAGCTACTTCTACTTTTCCTACTACCAACTCTTCAGAGAAACTCAAAGGAGCGACTGACTGGAAAAGAGCCTTTTGTGTTTGCCTCTTGCCTTCTGTTTTCATATATTTGGTTTATTTGCATATTGCATGGTTTGCTTTATTTTGCAGTGTATTTAATTTGAGGATTATTTCGGCTCATCCCTATTTAATATTGTGGTTTTGTGAGTCCAATTTACCTCCTATAAACTGCTGCATTATAAGACTGAAGTAGCCAGATAAGTCGGCTAAGTTGGTTTCACCTTTTATACCGGCCAGACAGCCTACAGCCAAGGCTACAAGCTGAACCGGACTGGACGGTAACAAATAGACAGTATTTGATCTTTTAAGAGAGATTAAATCTCGTTTATCTGAATTTTGATCTGTGTTTTAAAACTTTTATTCTAGTTACAATAGATTAAGTTGTTTAAAAATTGCAATCTTTGTCTGCATGTTGAATGGGTCAGCACAACTCCCCAGTAGAAGAGTAGAGTGTGTGTGTGTGTGTGTGTGTTTCTGTGTGCAGCTAGCTGTGTGAGGTGTGTTAGGCCTTCTATAAATACGAGCGAGCTCTTGTCTGAGAGCTGCAGTGAGGATTGTGTATTTGAAATGGGTGCGCTAGGCTAATCAGAGTTTTATGGTGCCGTTGTATCGGTAACATTAGTGCAAAAAAAACATGAATCAAACTGACAGCTTTTGTGTTAGCTTGTTTGTAAAAATTCGCTATTTGCAGAGTAGAGCTGTGTTTGCGTAAAACAGCGCGGTGGACAAGAGTGGACTGAGCAGACAGAGCAGATTGAAATATCGCTTTCTACACGTTTATGCCTGTAGGAAGGTTGCATTGATAAGTATTGGCTTTTTACTCACGAAGGTTTTATTGTAGCCTACTTACAGTAACAAGACTAGCGTTAGTTCATTTGCCCCAGCGGCCATTGGTAATCCTCTTTGTATAGTTCCCAGTCAAAGATATGTTGATTCGAAGACTGTCAGCAAAGCCAATGCAATGTTCCTGGGGCAGCAACACTTCTCTGGTACAGATATACAGCAGGTGAAGATGCAAGTTCCGTGAGCATGGCAGTTTCCAGCTGTTTCCGTAGCTCTGCAAACTTTGTCAAATACTAATGTAAATAACATGTTGCGCAACTGTGAACGTTGTAATTTGGCATGCAGAACAGTGTGGCATGGCGGCCATTTTGTGTGGTTAGCCCTAACAGAGGAAGCTGTTGTAACTTCACTTTACATTATCCAATCTGCCTGAAACTTCACATGCTGGATAACATGCCCATATTGAGTCAGGTTCTTAGTGCCACCTGCTGGCAACAGGAAGTCAGCCTTATGTGACAAATGTCATCTGATTTACATTTTTATAGTGGGGTCTACACATGATATACAGCAACATGACGTATAGTGTGTGTTCTCTAGCGCCACAGTGTTACAGGCAACCGGCATCCCGCCAGTACCTTCAACATGCTGGGAGGGGTGAGGGCCCGTTCATCACTGCTTGCAATTCTTATTTTGTGTTGCAATACATTGCAACACAGGCCTGTGTGTAGTGTGTAATAAAGTGTAGTGTGTAAATTATCCAAATATCGATACCAACATTGGTATTGATATTGATCAATACCAGTGTAATGAGATCGATACTTTTCTCTCCAGTATGCAACGCTGCGGTTTCATCAAAGAGGAGACCTGGCTGTCTGTGTCTGTGTAAGTGCTGCTGCTTTAAAGTGCCGCTCCTGTCCTACATCCTGTCACAGCACAGAGCAGGCACACTTTGCTCCTCCTCCCCCCTCTTGTGATTGATGTTGTTTATACAAGCATATGAAAATTCTGTCCTGGTTTTTAACTTATTAATAGTCCAAAGGAGAAATCACAAAACCACTTAAAGGTCATGATAATTCATTCAGATTTAGCCATTTGATGATGCATCCACCTTAATTATTAAAAAGTTGTTGTGGTTTTGGACATTTCTGTTGCCTGTTTGTATATTTCTGTTGCTGTTTCCTGTTCTGTAGATTGACTTTGTATTACCCTGTGTATTGAGTTAGTTTTTCTGTTTTCCTGTTCTTTGTATTAGGTTCTGTTTCCGTATTTGTATACTTCTGTTTAATGTATGTCCCTATGGATTGTTTCTGTACTGTGGGTTTTGTCTCCTTGTCATTCAGTCTTGTTTTGTATTATGTTCTGTTTCCTGTTTTATTGTGATAGTCCGTTTTCTGTCTTGTCATGTCTAGTTCTGCTTCCTGTGTTTTCCCGCCTTTGTTGATTACCCTGTCTCTCCTAATGCGTTTCACCTGCTGTGTCACCTGAAATTGTACTTCCAACTTTTTATACAGACTGATATGAATTCTTTCATCTCTCATTCAATCGAGCTAAACTCTATAAAAAAAATCTATTAGTTTACAGACATTAAGCTAGGCTATATGCTAGCGCCATATGCTAAATGCTTAATTTATGTTATTCACCCTTGTAATTGTGGACGTAACTTGATGTGTCCCACTTCAAACCTTTCTCCCGTATGATGGGTGCAGGTGAAAGTCACAGGTAGGAGGTCTATAGCTATACCCAATAATGCTCTTCCCATCAAAAGGTAGACAAGCAGGAATTTCAATAAACACTGAATCCACACATTTTTTGATATGATTATAATGTATATGTGGATGATGGAACTGATGTTGCAATTCATGTCAAATGTTTTTAATTCATTTAAAATTATTTTTAAGGATATTCCTCCTTTTATAAGTGTTGGCTACCATTTGTTTTACAATGAATTATGTACCATTTTCCATACATTGTAATGCTGTTTTTGACTTTTACAGTGTCCTCTGTTCTCCTGGCAAGTTTGAAATAAAGCTTGGTTGTATGTAAACGTATTGGTGTAACTTATTGTGTGTTGGTTTTTGCATCATCTTCATTCATATATGTTATGGTTTGGGCTGTTTTTCTGTTTTGTGTTATGTTCTGTTTCCTGTTTTATTGTTATAGTCTGGTTTTCTGTGCTGTCTTGTCAAGTTTTACTTCCTGTGTTTTCCCGCCCTTGTGATTGCCTGATGTTTCTCACCTGTTTCCCAGCCCTTGTGTCACCTGCCTCTTGTTACCTCGTTACCCTGTTTATTTAGTCTTTGTCTTTCGCCTGTCCTGTGTCAGATCATTTTGTGTTTGTTCCTGTCCGTGTGCCTGCATTTGGAATCTCCTCGGCTTCTGTGTTCACGTTCTTTGTTATCCTTTTCTCTTTTGACTTTTTGGATTTTGGACTTTGTTTTTTGCCTCCCTCAGTTTTGGACTAATTGTGGTGTTTTCTGTGTTTTTGCATTTTTGACTGCCTTGTGGTATGTACCCTGTTTTTTTTGTGTAATAAATCTTCAAGCAACTAATCCTCAGCCTGCTCTTTGCATTTTGGGTCCACCATTCACCAACCCTCCACAACAATTTAACATTAGTATGAAAAAAATACAGGCAACCGGCATCCCGCCAGTACCTTTGACGTGCTGGGAGGGGTGAGGGGCCGAATCATTTTTACGTTGGGAGTTAATATTTTAGTGTTAACAGGGTATCTTAATAAGAGTACATACATAAACCAAAGAGTGTTGAATAATATCTGAGTTAGAGTATATTGAATTAAAAAAAAAGTATAGTTTGACTCTCGGGGTGGCCTCTAGCTCACCTGATAGTGTGCGGCCCATGTAGGCTCAGTCCTTGTCAGCGGCCTGGGAAACAGGTGTAAATGTGACTCCTTTTAGAGTTACATATTCACTGTAGAATTTGCTGTGACACAATTTGAAATGTGCAACATTATTTGGCTATGCCTTTGTTTTATTTTATTACACGTGTGTGTGTGTGTATATATATATATATATATATATATATATATATATATATGCTTTTGCTGGCTACAGGCAACATATAGAGTAGGCCTAGATTTCGCAATTCAAAGTACTGGTTTGTCTGATGCATCTCCTTCCCAATAATCCTGACTGAGGACCAAGCAAAAGATTAAAGCTTATAAGGAAGCAGGGCTGCGCACTCATGCACAGGGGACACTAACAAACAAGCAGACACTAAATGGGGCAGGTAGACAGGACACACAAAGGGGACTGAATAAATGTGTAAGTGGAGGGAGCTGCCACAATGTACATTACATGGGAAACACTGAGGACATCTGCTGGACAGATAGGGTAATGCAAAACAGAAAACTGAAGGAGAGATGTGGAGGAGGAAGAGAACAGGTGGCCAGTGACAGTCATATTTCTACCATCTGATAAGTCAAATGTATTGTTTTCATTGTCTTTATTGTTTGTATGTTTCATTTGAATATGCATTTTTGTCTGTATCAGAGTGGTGACACACTTGCTCTTGAGAGGCTTAATAATTGGGAACAGAAAAATACTTTGC
Source organism: Sander vitreus (assembly GCF_031162955.1). Taxonomy (NCBI): domain Eukaryota; kingdom Metazoa; phylum Chordata; class Actinopteri; order Perciformes; family Percidae; genus Sander; species Sander vitreus. The sequence continues at coordinate 30,203,417 of NC_135867.1, forward strand.
AAATCTATTCGTGAGACAGGTGCGTTGGAGGAAGACGACTAGGTCAGAAGTTGCAAAGAGAACCCCTGCACACTTTCTAACTTGCAAAAATAAATGTATTATCTGGCAACGTTTCGGTACTAGACATTGAATAATAAGTAGTTTATATCGACTACGGTTCGTTTACAGATAGTTGCATCGAGCAACATTAACCAGAACCTCTGAGTAATGTTAGATGCTGAATATGGCAGGTTTTAAGGAAAATTAGGATGGTGCAATAAAGCATGCCTGCTTGGTTCTTTCAGGGAATGATTGTAAAGATTTATAAAGAATATGTTTAGGTCATTTCCTCTCTAACTGGGACGTTTTGGGACTGATTGGTGGGATCGCTATGGACGAAGTACACACGGTGATAAACTAGTAAGAGCCAATGAGGTTTAACCATGTGTCAGCTCATTTAAATAGCTCTCGTTACTGTATTGTGTCAACAGTTAACTTCATTTAATATTGTATGTGGCGTTTTCTTTTGGTGGGTGCAAATGTTCCACCAAAACAAGTTCCTTCCTGAGACTATTTTGGAGGCGGTAGGTCTGTCAATGTGAGACTAAAGAATAAGTAATGTCAACACAATTCAAATATTAAAAATGGGTTGCTTTCACAAATATTTTCACGTTGACTTGCACTGATAATCACTGTTCAGTCATGATATCTAGCAATAAATCAAAAGTTACAACTGAAGGACAATTCAGCATTTAGCTTGTTTAAGATCAATCCACATCTCCTGGATTTAATCAGTTTCCAGTGTATAATGAAACAGGATATCAGCCAAAATCTCCAGTTACTGCTGCTCTAGTGTCTGCAGAGATTCATCTGAATCAACCAGGGATGCGATTAAACTACAGACTGAACTGATTCACCATTTCACACTTTAATTTATGACTTTAACAATTCTGGTCTTCCATGTTTGCCATGTGACGTGATGTTGCAGACTTACACTAGAAGTCGCTAAAGTCAAAAAAAAAATGTTTTTACTAGGACTGTCAATCAATTAAAAAATGTAATCTAATTAATTACATACTCTGTGATTAATTAATCTAAATTAATCACATACATAATTAACGGTGCCTGAACCGATACTTTTTAAGAAAGTAAAAAAAGAAAAGAAAAAAAAGGGTACTAAACAACAGTTGGTAACATTAAAGAACGGCTTGTTTATTGCTAAGGCCATATGGTCAAAATTAAATGTTTAATAATAATGTATAACAATAACTTATTTCACTAGTAAATTGCTGTTGAACGACAAAAACAACAACCAGATGGTAAAGGCCATTTACAATAACTTCAAATGCACCACCACGAGGCTGTAGTTTACTAGTTTCATTGAACGCACCGTCTGTGTTGTTTCTCCGACGGCAGCTGCAGATTGTTACATCCCGGTGTTGAATCCTCTACAGTAAAACACAGTCACACTTTACACCGTTTAGTGTTAGCTGTCAGCATTTTAACCGTGTTTAATCCAGCTACTAGCTAGTGGTAGGCTAACGTTAGCTGCTGTTGAGTATAGTGTTAACTAGCTAGCGGTAGGCTAACGTTAGCTGCTGTTGAGTATAGTGTTAACTAGCTAGCGGTAGGCTAACGTTAGCTGCTGTTGAGTATAGTGTTAACTAGCGTCACATGCAGCAGTGTTTGTGTTTCAGAGCATCAGAGAGAAGAGCAGACATATCAGTGGAACCAGATTTCGGTAGCCAGGGTTGGCAGGAAGAAGATTTTTCCAAGTAAATATTCCAATTAATAATCCAGGCAGAACATTCTCGTCTCCCTCCTTCATTTTACAGTCCAATGGTGGCTAGAACGGTTGTGGGTCAAACGTCAATATGGAATGGATTAATCTGCGTTATTTTTTTTTAATGCGTTATTTTTTTTAATGCGTTATTTTTTTCTCAGATTAATTAATTGAAATTAACGCGTTATTTTGACAGCCCTAGTTTTTACCATTTAAATGTCAAACGTAGGGCCTTTAAACAGAAAATAACCAGTGTTAGAGCACCATATCAAGGCATCCTATGAAGGTATTTATTTTCACTTATAAAAAAATATTGACACACCCTTGTTCTGAATGTGAAGTCAGAAAAAAATTGTATAATACAATGACAGTTGCAACATTTACTCATATTCGTTTTATTTGAGTTTTTTTTCCAGCACAGCCACAATTTCAATTCAGTGTTAGTGTCAAATCATAAAAGAAGTTATCTCAGGACAATTTACAGATAGAGTAGGTCTAGACCACACTCTGTCATTTACAGAGACCCAACCATTCCCCCAAGAGCAATAATTTGGTGCGACAGCAGCAAGGGAAAAGGTCCTTTGATCAGACAGAAACCTCGGACAGAACCTGGGTCTTGGTGGGCGGCCATCTTCCCAGAATATGACTTATAATAATTACAGCAGTGGGTATAGTGGAATGACATGATGAAACTTAGTCATTACAACCTCATAAAGTGGTCACTGCAACTTTACATCACAAAGTGGTGAATCTGCGTGCCTTGACTTTAGCACCAGCTACAGAGTAATCTTTGGTTTGTTACACAGAACCATCTGAGAAGCTGACATTGGAAACTGTTTGGGAAAGGGCCAGTACTTATTGGATGAACCATCTGTCAATCACGTCCGCCATTATTGTTTTGAACGGTTTTGTCACACACACCTAAAACATGTCCGCAGCTGTCAGTAGCTCCTCACCGGATGCTGATTGAAGCTGGTTGTTCAGACACAACGTGTTAGGTTGAAACCTGAAAGGAAGGATTTTTATGTGGCATGTGATAGGGGAGAACCGGGACGAATTAAACACTTTTCAGTTAAAAAACGTTTTCAAAGATAACGTTATGGATAGAAACACTTTTTTCGTGTCATTGACTATTCCCATGTGTTTTCTCTTAGTACCATGTGTTAGTTTGTATATATGTGGGACGTTCGCAGTATAATTTAACTTTGAACGTTAATGGTCATTTGTGTGGTGGGACGAATGAAACACTATAATATTAACTTAAACCATATACCTTATTCGGGTTTTTATGAAACATACCTAATAAATGACTTGTTTAGTCATTATTGTTAAAATATTAGCTAATTTCTCGTAATATTAACAGTCCCAAAATAGTTTTTGTCCCATGTGTCAATGGCAAAGATGCGCATTTGGATTAAACTCCCCCTTTTTTGTTTTAAGCGAGGTAGACGAGTACATATTTTATTTATTACCTTATTTTCCTGCCTTGAGTCATGTCGAGTGATTCACAGTTGAACAGTCAGCCATTTATTAAAAAAACAGAAGAAGAAATCAACCGGAAGACACGACACAGGTTCCGTCTCATCATTAGGCAGCGCCTCACCAAATTTCACTCCTTTCGGTTTCGACCAGCCTGCTGTGCAGATGCATCTGGATTTGTAGTCGACAGTTAAGTAGCCAAACTTACTTTATGTTCTAAAATATTAATCTACACATATACATGCAGAGTACGTTACAATAGTGGACTAAAGACAATATTAATTTAAGATTGAACACTGGAAGGTGATGGATGATGATGGATTGAGAATGGCTTAGGTTAGCGAGCTTCAGCAGCATAGGCTACATGACAACAAACAGTTGTGTAGCCCAACTTAAACCCTAGTGTTGAACAGTGTATGATAAATATTGGATGATTGTTAAGGATAAAAAA